>NC_134403.1:367492149-367514649 GCF_038048845.1 Mixophyes fleayi | reverse complement strand
TATCTGTCTTCTAAAGCTGGCTATTGAAAGTACAGTAGTGCAGGATAATTGATCGCTAGCTGCCTGAAATAGGGCTAACTAGTGTCCGTGAATCGGGCTGGTGCGCTAGCATATAGGTATAGGGATATCCCAATGAATATATACCATGGTATAGCAATTGATTGCTAGCTGCCTGCAATAAACTCTTAACTATAGGTCAATGGGTCTATCCCCTAGTAGAATGTACGACCTGAATAATAATTCCCTCTGCAGGTAGAGGGTAATAGATTTGGGAGTTTTGCATGATATTTCCAGGCTCATTGTGGTTTGACCAAACAAAGGGATTTAAAATTATGTCTAAGGAATAAGTAACCAATGAGCTCTTTCTTATTCAGATTGGCTAACACTGTGGTCAATCAAAATAGAGAAACAGTATAGGCTAATGCCTCCTTTATAAAGAATCTGTTTTAGAATGTTAGCGAAACGCGTGTCATGTAGCACACACCAAGAGCGTGACTTTGTTAATTAGTTCAGAAAGCTTTGACTCAGATACATGGCTGTATTGGAAATGAATTAAGAATTCTGATTAGACATTTTAGATATAATAAATAAACTGATTCTACATAAATAACCTAGGAGGGAATAATATTAATATGGTGCAAACTTGTAATATTATAAGAACACCTTAATATTACAAATATTTTATTATATAGTGGGGACGGCAATCATATATATAATTAGTGGAAGATATAAGTAATTTATTCTGTTACAGAAATAATGAGAGCATTGTATAATAGAATTATTGTTTGGCCGACTAATGAATAAACAAATCTGTTTCAATATGAACACAAGGTTGTACAACCTATATTAATATATGGACTTTCAAGCCGAAGTCGACAACAGTATTTATACAATCAAAATGCTATTTAATATCCAACTAAATTTTGGTTTTAAAGAATTTTACTATCCTTGCACTTAACATACAATAACTAAATAAGTGTTTAAATATTTCACTATTTGGGTATCTATGCAGAACAAGAATTCACTTAAAACAAACCTAATAGAATGTTGATTTTTATGGTAGAATGAAGACTCCAGAGTGACCCAATTATAATACTTTTCTTTTGGTTTGTGCGTTTATATAGAATCTATTTTGGGAAGCATCATCTAGTGGATAAAATAGAGGACGCAATTACAAAGTAGTCTTCAGTGCGGAACGTCTGCTCTGCAGCTACTAAGCATTCGGACTTCAGCGTCACCTCTTAAATGTACTCGATATCAACTCCAATTCGTTCAGAATTGCTTATTAAACAAACGTCATTTACAGATAACCATCATAAAAGTTTATTTGATTAATTGTCTGTTTTCTTTGGCGTTACAGTTAATCAGTATTAACTGAGCCAGAAATATGGCTTTACTGACACAGATAAATATTTACTTGCCTGGAAGTCACATATGGACCGGCACGGCTGGATATTTGAGTGTTGGGGAATAAATAGAGGGAATTAACATGAGCAACGACAAAAAAATGGACCCTAGTCTGTGTGTGCGTGTGTGTGTGTGTGTGTGTGTGTGTGTGTGTGTGTGTGTGTGTTAGGGAATTTAGACTAAGTTCCAATGGTGCAGGGACTGATGTGAGCGAGTTCTCTGTACAGCGCTGCGGAATTAGTGGTGCTATATAAATAAATAAATGGTGATGATGATGATGATGAGGATGATGATGATGATGTTTGCTTGTTGCTATAATTACAGCCAGCAAAACACAGCAAGTCGGTGGATGTTATTCATTGTAACAGAGAGACTCTAGGGAACTAATGGTGCATGATATTCACATAATAGAAGGAGGCTAGAATGATAAATTAGATGGGTACTGACACTAACATGCTGGTCAGCTGGCCATTTGTTGGAGAATCCCTGCCTAGCAAGGCTGTGTGTGATTTCAGATCGCCCACATAGGGTGTAAAAAAAAAAAACAACATGGGCAAAGAAGCGAAGAAATATTTAAAATGACCAAAACCACATATGTATTGTAATGTCAATAAATGTATTCTACAAAGACAAAGATAGATGGTAGTGTAAGCTACATTAACAATGTTGGTTTGGTTGTTGGTTTTTTTTTTGGTTGTCCAGGGCTCCCCATGATGTCATTAGTTCCTAGTAAATTCATAGGCTGCAGTTTCCAAATGTAGGGGCTATATATCAATACAACCATACACAACAACCTAGCATAATACTCACTCAGATAGGGTGACAAGGCAGGACAGATTTTTAAGTCCTCTTTGGTCGTCTCTTCCACGACTAGTGGTTGCCCTTTGTCTTCAGTCTTCCTCTCACAGGACGGACGCCTCCAAAAATTATCAGCGGCAGACTTGTATTTTGGGGAGTTGTGTGTGCTGCCCCTTAGATAAAAGCCGGCCCAGCCGGCTGTCATTAAACACACGGAAATTATAAGCAGCAGCCTAATCCTGCAGAACAGACTGCCTACAGCATGACTTATTCCCATCGTTGGATCCTGCCTGATAGGAAGAAGACACGCGGCCGGAGAGAGTGCAGAACAGGTATCGGAGAGGAGCGTCGACTATTTCAAATCATCTCATCGTCCTCTCGCTTAGACGGTCACTCAGCAATCCATCCGGAGCGTGGGGATCAACGCTCACATCCGTCATACAGGGAACCGGACCTGGAGGTAGATATGTCAAGTTAATCCATGTAATGGATTAAAAAAAAAAAAACGTAAAGCCTAATTTGTCTCGAAAATTAATATATCAATCCAACAATATTTTTAGTAAGAGTTTTATTTAATATATCTGGTTCAGATTCAGCAAGAAAAACAAAAACTTTACGTCATTAAACATGTCCTTATCTCTCCCATTCTCAAAAAACCCAACCTCGATCCCACCTCACACACTAACTATTGCCCCATTTAATTTCTCCCCTATGCCTCTAAAATTACTTGAGCGGATTGTATGCAACCGCCTCACCAGACACCCCTTGGACAATTCCCTCCTCAACCTTCTCCAATCTGGTTTCCGCCCCTCCACTCCACTGAAATTGCCCTGGCCGAAGTTACAAATGATCTTCTATCAGCCAAATCCAGGGGTCACTTCTCCCTACTCATTCTCTAGGATCTCTCTGCGGCCTTTGACACTGTGGACCACCCCGTACTGTTGCAAACTTTTCTCTCTCTCTCTGGCTCTGTACTCACCTGGTTCACTGCATACCTCGCTAACCGTTTCTTCTCCGTATTCACATCTGGTTCTTCCTCCAACCCCTCCCCTCTCCCCGTAGGAGTCCCTCAGGGCTCTGTTCTCGGCCCTCTACTCTTTTCGCTCTATACTACCTCCCTGGGTGCTCTCATATCTTCCTTCGGTCTTGAGTATCACCTTTATGTTGATTAAATTCAACTCTACATCTCTTCTCCTGATCTTTCCTCCACCCTCCTCTCTTGTGCATCTCTTCCTGGATGTCCTCACGCTTTCTCAAAATTAACATTTATCACACGACTTTCCAAACAGTTTGCTCTTTTACTTAAAGAACACTCCCTGTTGGATGCATGGAGGGTCATTAATGGTACGGACAGGGGGTACACGTTTTACTCTCATCCACATAACGTATATACCCGTATAGACTATTTTTTCGTAGACGCACAACTAGCTACCAAACTCTTTAAAGCTGAGGTTCATCCGTTTGCCTGGACATATCATATGGGGGTATCACTTGAGTTACAATTAGCAAATCTCCCTAAGCGGAGCCTAACATGGAGGTTAGATGACACCCTCTTACTTAACCCTAACAAACGTTTGGAGCTGGCGGAGGCGCTTAATGATTACTTTGCCCTGAATGAGACCCCTGATTTGCCGCCATCCACAGACTGGGAGGCGCACAAAGCCACAATTCGTGGGCGGCTTATTAGTATCGCTTCTACTCGACACAAAGAGGAGAGAGAACTGATAGCCACATTAGAAACTAGACTTGTCTCCCTCCTTGCTCAGCATCAGGGCTCATTAGACCCCTCGCACTTGCGGGAGCTGGCGGCAGTGAGGGGCCAGCTCAACGTGGTCCTATCTAAAAAAAAAACAGCTTGTAGTCTTAAATGGACCCAGCAGCTCTTTTACGTAAAAAGTGATAAGGCAGATTCCCTTCTGGCCCAGGAGTTGCGGCAGAGACGTACGCGTAACACGATTACGTCGATTAAAAGTTCACAGGGTGTAGTGACATTCAATCCGAGCCAGATAGTGAAAAAATTTCAGACGTACTACTCAACGTTATATAACTTAGATGATTCTTCACCGCCACCCCCTGATTTAGAGGGCAGAATAAATACTTACCTGCGCTCCTGCCGACTCCCGCAGCTCTCTGAAGCAGAGATTGAATTTCTCAATTTAGACATAACGGAGGAGGAAACTACTGCTACCTTACGCAGCATGAAGGTGTCCTCGGCCCCAGGTCCAGAAGGCTTCCCAGCCAAAACATTTGCTGGTGTCCTTGGCCCTAAACTCACTATGTGGTTTAACGCCATCCTTGATGGAGCCGCCTTTGATCCGGTGACGACCCGAGACCGGATTTCAGTAATCCCAAAAGAGGGTAAGGACCCCTCTCTTTGTAGTAGCTACCGCCCCATATCACTTCTAAACGTCGAACCTCAAGATATATGCTAAAATCCTTGCGAATAGAGTCAATTCTGTGCTCCCCAAGCTAATACACCCAGATCAAGTTGGATTTGTCCCAGGTCGACAGGCTGCGGACAACACTAGGCAGACCATAGAGCTCATCCAACATATTGATTATAGCAAGCAACCCTCTCTTCTCATGTCAATTGACGCGGAGAAGGCATTTGACCACGTTGGCTGGCCTTTCATGTTGCAAGCATTAGCTGTGTATGGCTTTCTAGATCGCTTCCTCGGGGGTGTCAGCCCTGTACCATAAACCATTGACATCTGTCCAGGTGAATGGATGCTCCTCTCCATCCTTCGCTATCCGAAACGGAACCCAGCAAGGATGCCCCCTCTCTCCCCTTCTATTTGCCTTGGTGATGGAACCTCTAGCTACGAGAATTCGTATAAATCCTAATATAACTGGGATACAGCTACCCTCCAGTACTCACAAAATAGCCCTCTATGCGGACTATATCCTCCTTACCTTAACTAACTCTTTAACTACTCTCCCCAACCTATTTCAAGAACTCGACATTTTTTCCACAATATCAAATTTTAAGATAAACACAACCAAAACAGATATCCTAGACTTCCATATCCCCCTAAGCTAAAGCAACTCTTAGAATTAAATTTCCCCTTTCGCTGGACCTCCGACCACATAAGATACTTGGGCATAGCTCTCACCAGAAAGGTGGAAAACATCTACCAAGCCAACTACCCCCCCTTATAGCTTGTATAAAAAAAGATCTACAAGAATGGGATAAACTCATGATATCTTGGGTTGGACGGATTACGTCCGTGAAAATGAACTTGCTCCCAAGGTTATTATACCTCTTTCACACTCTCCCCATCAGGGTCCCCCCTTCAATCTTGAAAATGTTACAAACTCTTATAATGAAGTTTATATGGTCAAATAAGAGACCTAGGATTTCCGCTCGCATTTTACAGCGCTCTCCCACAGCAGGTGGTCTTGGCATTCCTAACATACGTAACTACTACTACGCTGCGCGGCTGGCCCAGTGTGTACAATGGCATTCCCCCCTGGAACTAGGATATAGGTGGACATAGAATCGGATATATTGGGTGGCTCACCGATTTGCTCCGTCCTTTGGCTCCCAGTCACACAGCGCCCAGTCTCTGTTCGAGCCCATCCAGTTCTGGCCCTATCACTTTCAATCTGGTCTAGATGTACCCGTTTGGTATCCCTCTCTCCTGCTCCCTCGATACTAATACCCTTGTGGTCTAACCCTGCATTTACGCCCGGGTTGTCTCGCTCCATGTATACAAAATGGGCAGGTACGGGCAAGCTGCTGTTACTCAATCATATAACTAAGACAACAATATTTCCACAATTTTCGGAGCTGGTAGAACGGTGTGGTTTTTTGCCGGGACAGTTCCACCAATATCTTCAGATTAGGCATTACCACCAAACGGTTAAAGCCCAACTCTCTTCCAGACCACCCACCACATTTGAGAACCTGTGCCTCTCGGGGCCATCCTCCAAAGGCCTTATATCCATTCTATATAACGCCTTGCTCCTCGCTACTCCGACTGTTAAGGACCACTTTCAGACGCAGTGGGAGGCGGACCTGGGTACCGAGTTAGATGAGGAAGACTGGTCGGATATTTATGAAAGTACAGCTCGTAGCTCTATAAATGTTCGTATCAAAGAAAATGCTACTAAGCTATTACATAGGCGGTACTATGTCCCCTACAAAAAATATACCCACAGACCAGTGCTGACTGCTGGAGAAACTGTGGACAAACAGGAACATTTATGCGCATGTGGTGGGACTGTCCCAGGATACGACCATTCTGGACAGCAGTCCTTGTGCTAGCTTCAACAATTTTAGATACTCATATCCCACCTGACCCTAGCATATTCTGCTACCGCTGCCCCTCCCAGACCTCACCAAATCTGCTCACAAGCTACTTAGGCACATTGTCAGTGCTGCCACGTGTCAGATAGCGGCCTTTTGGAAAAACTCCACACCGCCAACTCTCCAGATGGTCTGCAGTCGGATCTGGCATACTTGCCAGATGGAACACATTACTAGCATACTAAGGGGCTCCTCCGTCTCCTCCTATAAAGTCTGGTCTTCATGGGCCTTATATCATAATCAAGCTCCACTCCAGTTCTAGCGGAATCTGAATATGGAATGGCGCTTCTAAACAAGTCTACTTCTTCTTTATTTTATATGGGAATCCTCAACCCCCCAACCCTTCCTCTGGTCCCTACATTCCTCCCCTTCTACTCATTACTCCCATCCCCTCCATACCCTATAGTTCTGAAATGTTAAAACAACATCTTTGCTGTTCTGGATAATTACGCATTTATCTTCCGAATATGATAGAACTATGAGAGTGTTTTTGTGCTCAGCTGTATGTAAACACTTGTTATTGATTAACCTCTCGAGATTTTGTAATGCTTTTTTATTGAAAAAAAAAAGATGTTCCTAATAAAAAGTTTGTAAAAAAAATAAAAAAAATTAACATTTATAGAACTGAACTCAGTGTCTTCCCTCCTTCTAGATTCTCCTCCCACCTTGACCTCTTTATCACTGTTAACACCACCATCTCCTCAGTCCACCAACTCCGCTGCCTGGGCGTCATCCTCAAATCTGCTCTCTCTTTTGCCCCCCACATTCAATCCCTTGCCCAAGCCTGTCGCTTCCAACTATTGCCTGTATCCAGCCCTTCCTCTCTCAGGATGTCACCATAACTATCATCCATGCACTTATCTTCCGTGTTGATTACTGCAACCTTCTTCTTGCTGGCCTCCCCCACTCCCATCTCGCCCCCCTTCGTTCTATACTCATTGCGGCTGTAAGACTTCTCTTCCTTTCACGCCGCTCTCCTTCTGCCTCCCCCTCTGCCTTGCCTTACACTGGCTCCCCTTCCCCTACAGAATCCTTTTCAAACTCCTCACCATCACCTACAAGGCTCTCTCCCACTCTAACCCACTATATCTCCTAACCTCCTCTCCATTCACACTCCAGCCTGCTCCCTGCGCTCAGCCACTGACCGTTGCCTCTCCTTCACTCTGATCACCTCATCTCACTCCAGAATCCAAGATTTCTCCTGTGCTACCCCCCTTCACTGGACGACCTCCCTCGCTCCATCCGTCTGTCCCCTAACCTGCTCCTTCCATCGGGCACTTAAAACTTACCTGTTCCTTAAACATTATCAGCCATCCACCTAACCCTTTCTTATCTCCTCCACTCGTTCTTATCTCCTCTCTCCTCCTGGCCCCTCTCTCCACTCCTCCCAAGCTATATCCCCATAACTGACTCCCTTCTGTGCCTGATATCGGTTTACCCTCTCATTAGGTTGTAAGATCTTATGAGCAGGACCCTCTTCCCACCTGTCTCTATACCTGTTCTTCTGCTCCACCTTCACTGCAATAGCCATGCCTGGAGTTTCCGAAGTCTTGGTATTATTTGTTTATTGTTCTGTACTGTATCACCCTGTCTAGCTTACTGTTTGTATTGTGCACAACACTGCGGAAATCTAGTAGCGCCTGATTGGAACCAATCAAAAACAAATTAGATAATTAAAATAAGATGTGTATTGCTTAAACATACGAAGCATTCATCTAAACAACAAGGGAATGTGACTATAATTTACAGTAATATTATATAATTTTGATATTGAAAAACAATGATTAATAATAAAATCAATGGATCTCTCATGTAAATAGACAGTTTAAAAAAGTTATGATTTTTTAATGTGAATATTCGAATTATTGGTAATTGATCATTTATGCCTCATACTTCATCTGGAACTACTGGACTAGTTGTTTATGTTTACAAGCTTGTTAATTGGATTTATTGCTCTATATTATTCTTCATTGGATGTTTATATGTTTTTTTATTTTTAAACATTTTTTGTATGTTAATAAAATTCAGTTATATGTTATTATATTGGGAATGCGACTCTTAATATTTAACATTTATGATCATTAAGATTATTGCCATTTGTTTGTAGCGCAGACACACCTCCCAGTTTTCTTCTATCGGGTAATTCGACTCCCCTTTGTGACTGCAGCTTTACATGTAATATTATATTTATCTATTACAACTATTAGCGCCATTGGGGGGGGTATTCAATTGTTGCACTGGACCGCAAAAAAACGAGCGCGTTAAAACTATTACCGTTTATACGGTAATTACTCGCTGAATTTCATCTCGCAGCTCCCTGAGTTGCGAGATAAAATTCAGCAAGTAAACTACCGTATTAACGGTCTTTACGCGCAAGTTTACCGTATAAACGGTAATAGTTTTAACGCGCTCGTTTTTTTGCGGTCCGGAGCAACAATTGAATACCCCCCTTAGGGTCTGAGTTGGAACTGTGCCTCTGTGAACACATCACACTAGTAACTGTTCTGCAGAGCCACACTCCTACTCATATACTTATTGTCTGTTTTGCGATTCAACCTGTTTTCCAAGTTGATGTATGTACTAACTTTTGACCTAAAGTTTGAGGTCATTGCCATATAAACCTGTTTATTGCAACTTGAGGAACATACTTCTTCCAGCTATGCAGCGAGGCACTTGTCTTTATATCCCTGTATTGCATATTACTCTGTGTCCTACATTCTTTTTAAACTTGTAAAAGTGATGTATATTAAAAACACACCACACACACACAGCTGCAAGAGTTGAATTGACCACTTAGGAATCCTAAGCAACAACAAAAATGTTTTTTTTAAATCACAGTAAGCACAAGACGTGTACAAAAATGTAGGACATTGTGTAATAGACAAGCAATATTTGCTCTGATGCCGGTTATTGCTTTATCATTTATGTCATTTTCTGTTAAATCATATCTGTTGGGAACATTACGATACATTATGACACATAATTCCCTTTTCTCATCCGGTCTGGTCAGTAATTTGAGAATTAGAAATGTCCTTAGTTTCTTTATAGTCTGAAAGGAACAAACACAGAGAGAGATCCCCCAGCACACTGCTATAAGGAGTTGCTATTTCTACTTGTACATAACAATGCAGAAATCTCAGTAACACACATTTGCAAATGTATGATAAGCTACCCGAACTGTCAAAGCGCTTATGCTAATAGGGTGGTCCTAACTCTAATCAATGAGAGTCCCTATATTGGGACATACAAATGTGTTTTTAAATTGAGAGCTAACTTACCAAGAGGTACCCCAAAAGCCTCCAAATGGCAATACAGCACCAGCGCTGACCATAAGCTACTGATACCAAACAATACATAAGTGGAAGTTGCTCTATCAATTTATCGGCTTATAGCAGGTGCTTGAAAGGGTGGGGATATCCTGAAAGAAACAAACACAGAAAGAAATCCCCCAACACACTGCTATAACCAGCAAAGAAGATGCTATTTCTACTTGTATTTAAAAAATGCAAAAGTCTCAGTTGCACACATTTGCAAATGTATGGAAAGCCACCCACCCTTTC
Source organism: Mixophyes fleayi (assembly GCF_038048845.1). Classification (NCBI taxonomy): domain Eukaryota; kingdom Metazoa; phylum Chordata; class Amphibia; order Anura; family Limnodynastidae; genus Mixophyes; species Mixophyes fleayi. The sequence continues at coordinate 367,504,575 of NC_134403.1, read as the reverse complement.
AAGCACCTGCTATAAACCTATAAATTGATTGAGCAACTTCCATTTCTGTATTGTTCTCTTTATAGTCTAACAATCCTTTCCTTAATCCTCAATAAGTGGATGATTCAAGCTGTGTGTTAAACAACTTTATATATTTGTGTTATTAATAGAATAAAAAAAAACTCTGGTGCAACACGATATATCACACACAAATTAATCATGTTGCTTTTATCTTGGACGTCCTAAGAGATTGTAAAAGGTATGTATTGCAACCTAATTTATTTCTATGTGATACATTGTATTGCAACACTGACACGTAATGGGAGAGGAAGCCAGACAAGTTGACAATGGGGAGGGAATGTGTCATACATATGTTCCCCAACCACCAATCTTCCCTTGTCACAAGAGGGGAGTACACAGACCAACTAAATTCATGAAATGCACCTGATTCACAACACTACACAAACTCAAAATCCTTCTTGTGTCTATTACAGAATTACAGAAAACTCTGACTTTTACAAACCGTCACTTTTTTCATCCAAACACTTCAGAGTTGATCACTACTCACAAAGGTCTTCTTCCCAGAGAGCCTCACGGTGTCTCTACCTCACTAAAATCAGAACTGTCCCTCTCATGAAAAACAGGACTGCTTGTAGGTACTATTAAGGGATTGTCTGGGAATTGAGCAAACATTACAAGTAACAACAGAAGAATCAAAAATATTTGAATGCAAAATTAAATGTAATTGACCTTTGCACTGAAGTCGAATGTATGAACTCTGTTTTGCTTTTAACACCAGTAGTAATAAAAACTAACAACTCCCCCCCCCCCCCCCCAATACTTCAAAAGGGTACAGACTGAGCAAGGCGTGCCAATGAACCCTCTTTTAAATTATCAGTTCGATACAATGCTCCTAGCTGTCTTGTAGTCACTGAAATGCAGAGTAGGTAACTAGGAAGATGTCTCCCCAGTCATTAAACTTTGCATTTGCATCATAATATTACTGTTGCTTATCTATCACTATAATGACTAGTCAGAACAACAAATTCCTGTAACCCTTTTTACATATCGGGAAGTGAATGACAATTATTGCTAAGGAATGTATTTAAATTTTTTATAACAGTGGTTAATACCTGACAGATAAAAAGAAAAACACCTTAAACACACTAAAAAAAATGCATCCACAATCATAATAGGAGATAATGATAACATGGGAAAAGTGAAAGAGGAAATACATTACAAAAATAGCTAAAAAGAATCAGTGCAAAAATACATTAGTATTATCCTGCAATATTTTTTTATTGCTATAGAATTATTAACCCAGATGGGAGAACTTACCAAGAAGTTTAGAGAATTAAAACCACCAGAAATTATAAATTTAATTCATTTAAATGGGAAATACATGTCAACTGGTGCAGAGAGACCACTGAAATTTCTTAGTCAGCCTCAGAGACTTAGTCCAAAATAAACTGTCAGCATTCTGGCCAAATCAAAAGAATGAAAAGTTCACTTTCTTTAATCCGACCCTTCCTCTCACAAGACGCCACCAAAACCATCATCCATGCACTTATCTCATCTCCCACCTTGACTACTGCAACCTTCTCCTCACTGGCCTCCCCCTCTCTCATCTCGCCCCCTCCAATCTGTGCTTAATGCGGCTGCTAGACTCATCTTTCTCTCACGACGCTCCTCCTCTGCCTCCCCTCTCTACAAGGCCTTACACTGGCTCCCTATCCCCTACAGCAGGGGTAGGTAACCTGCGGCTCTCCAGGTGTTGTGAAAATACAAGTCCCAGCATGCTTTGCTAGTAGCTAACCAGCAGATAGATGGCAAGGCATGCTGGGATTTGTAGTTTCACAACACCTGGAGAGCCGCAGGTTGCCTACCCCTGCCCTACAGAATACTCTTTAAACTTCTCACTACCACTTACAAAGCTCTCTCCCAGTCTACTGCCCCCTACATCTCCAACCTCCTTACCAATCACACTCCTGCTCGCTACCTGCACTGGGCTAATGACCGTCGCCTCTCCTCCACTCTAATTACCTCTTCTCACTCCAAAGTCCAAGACTTCTCCCGAGCTGCCCCCCTGCACTGGAATGACCTCCCTCGCTCCATCCGTCTCGCTCCCAATCTGTGCTCCTTCAAACGGGCTCTCAAAACTCACCTGTTCCTGAAAGCCTACCAACCATCCACTTAACCCCTCATCCACTTTGCTTGTTCTCCCCCCTCTCCCCTGGTCTCTTCTTCTCCCTTGCATCACTGCCTCCCTCCGTGCCTGTTTTGTCCACCCTCCATTAGGATGTAAGCTCGCATGAGCAGGGCCCCTCTCCCCTCCTGTCTTCATACCTACTCTTCTGCTCTGCCCTCACTCCATATGTCTGCCCGGAGTTTCTGAAGCATTGGTACTTAGTGTTTATTGTTCTGTAATGTTTTACCCTGTATGGTCTACTGTTTGTACTATGTAAGGCACTGCGGAAACCTTGTGGCACCTAACAAATAAATGATAATAATAATAATCTTTAGAGTTCTTAGGACCGAGATGAAAAAAGAAGGGAGAACCAATTCTGAATTATTATGGAATTTAGACCCCACCTTAGGTAAAAACTAGGGTAGTAACTTCTAATGGTTGTTGCCCATCTAAAGAAAAACAGATGGAGTTGGTTAAACAGTTCCCCAACGATTAGGTTCAGATCACAAGAGGCTAGATTTACTAAACTGCGGGTTTGAAAAAGTGGAGCTGTTGCCTATAGCAACCAATCAGATTCTAGCTTTCATTAATTTAGTGCATTCCACAAAATGACAGCTTGAATCTGATTGGTTGCTATAGGCAACATTCTCCACTTTTCAAACCCGCAGTTTAGTAAAATATACGCCAAGGTCTCATCTGGGGTCTAATGTGTTTAACCGTCTGGAGGAAGCTAGCTATAAACTTATTCTGAGCTAGATTCACTTCTAGGAAGGAGCTCAGTGTAGGATCATGAACTTTTGGGGATTTAAATGCTTCTTTTGTTTTCTGCAAAGCTGTAATTTGCCTTCTGCCAACTTCTGAATCATGAGATCTAATTTCAACATTCACAAATGGAACTGTCTTTTCTTCATGCTGAAGCAGAATTGTAGCAGAAACTGGAGGCCTTGATAGGAGTCTAGGACCGGAGCCTGCGCCAGAGTACGGAACTGAAATCCGCCATAGCAACACTCTGGGGCTGTTCGTGGGAACTCAAATCAGACACCTGTAGCCAGGACCACAGAACTGGAACCCACTATTAAGAAATCAGAATGTAAAGAAACGAAAAATCAGAACAGAATGAGCTTGAACTGGAGACAGGAACTCAAAACGGTGACTAAGAATGGAGTACTCAGGACTGACCACAGACCTGGAACCCACACACAGATGTTGAACAGGAAATGAGCTCTAGAGACTCAGAACCAGCCCCAGCTACAAGACTGGTGATACCAGCATAATCCCCAGCACTGCAGAATAAGCACTAAATGATGTCCTTGCCAAGGTATGAGCACTCTTGAGGAACTGCAGGATTCTTGCAGAAGTTTGTAAAATGCAAGGCATTTGCAGACAGTTGAGCAGGGTGTTTTTGCAGAAAGATGTTCACTTGGAATATACAGGAATAATACTGAAAACAACTGGAGCTTGGAACCAAGAAATATCCTGAAAAGAGAAAGTGTGTTGTTCTGGCAATGAGTAGATCACAGGAGCAGGTTTAAATAGGATGTTCCTAATAGCTTTTGGTTACACAGATCATGTGATCATAGATGCTGAAATCTGCTTGGGCTGGAAAGATCACCTGACTGAATCCAAGATGGCCACGCCCATGCAGCAGAACAACCAGTATGTGTTTGTTTACAATTAAGAAGTGGTGTTCAGGAATGCTGCAGGCAACCAGGAGGGACCCGGATAGCCGCGATATCACCATGGTGGACATGGTATTTGCGACTAAGACCACGATGAGTGAAAGCCACCACCACCTGTGCTTCTAAAACTAACCAAAACCAATGGTGCATTTTACAAGAATTCACCAATGATGTAACTTACGGTTTATTACAGCACGGGTCTAGAACTTGGTAGCTGCAATAGCCAAGAATAGAACGCAGGTAAAGGACATCAAGTGATTCGCCACATCCAGAAAAGGTAATTGAATAATTTAAATGAATATTTGCTGTAGTATCTTTGCGCTCCGACGTCAGGATGCACCATTTGTACTGACATACAGCGGATATTGCTTATTGCTGTGTATTTAACATATTTAAGGGGAACAGAGAACGGGGACGAGGCAACTTTGTAAAGTACTTTACTAGAAAGTAGTGCAGCTTTAAGTTGTTTAACGATTTTCTTCATCAACATCGTCGTTAAACATTAGTGCTAAGTTGTGTTATGATGTGGGGGGGAAGGGAGGGGGTTCCTGTCCCAAAAATTCTGTTTCTCAGACAGTGTTTCAGCCCAGGCCTTTATAGGAGTCGTCGAACTGGTCCTGAGTGAAAAGTTCAAATTCTCTGCTATGCAGTATTCATGAGGGTGAAAAATTTGTTCATTTGCCGTACATTGTATTTTACACAACTGTCGCTATTTAAGTGTGCTCTCATCTTTCACGCTTACAAAAGAAAATTTAGAGAAATCTAAATCAAATCAATATTTGGTGTGACCACACTTTGCCTTCAAAACAGCATGAATCCTTCTAGGGACACTTGCGCACAGTTTTTGAAGGAACTCAGCAGGGAGGTTGTTCCAAACATCTTCGAGAACTAATCACAGATCTTCTGTGGATGTAGCCTGTTTGTAGGGATGTAATCCCAGACAGACTCGATGATGATGAGATCAGGGCTCTGTGGGGGCCAAATCATCACTTCCAGGACTCCTTGTTCTTCTTTACGATGAAGATAGATCTTAATGACATTGGCTGTATGTTTGGGGTCCTTGTCCGGCTGCAGAATAAATTTGGAGCCAATCAGACGCCTCCCTGATGGTATTGCATGATGGATAAGTACCTGCCTTTATTTCTCAGCATTGAGGACACCATTAATCATGACATAAACCCCCAACTCCATTTGCTGAAATGAAGCCACAAACTTGCAAAGAACCTCCAACATGCTTCACTGTTGCCAGCAGACACTCATTATGCCGTTCGGGCCAGAGATGGAAAAAAACAAGTGAGACCCAGGTACACCATCTACTGTTCGGAGAAGTCTGGCCAGAAGCGGTCTTCATGGAAGAATTGCGGCCAAAATGCCAATCTTCGAAGTGGAAACAAGACCAAGCGTCTCAACTATGCACAAAAACATAGGAACTTGGGTGCAGAAAAATGGCAGCAGATGCTCTGGACTGATGAGTCAAAATGTTTAATATTTGGCTGTAACAGAAAGCAGTTTGTTCGCGAGAGAGGGAGAGGGAGACACACACACACGACAACAAAACAAGGACATACAAGGTTGACGCAGGAGATGTACACGTCAGACAAACGGTAGAGAAGGTTCTGCTCGTGAGAGCTTACATTCTAGAGGAAGAGGGCAATACTGAGACAATAGGATCTAGAGGGACTCTGAGTGGATATGGGACAGTAGCTGTTAGAACATGTAGATGGAGAAGTTTTAGGTGGAGGTGGGATAGGCTATAGTAAAGAGGTGGGTGTTGAGAGAGTTCTTGAAACATTGAATGTTGGAAGAGAGTCTGGTAATTTGGGGCAGGGAGTTCCATAAGAGGGGAGAAGCCCAGTAGAAGTCTTGGAGATGAGAGTGAGAGGTGTAATCAGAGAGGCGAAGAGGTGTAAGTCAGAGGCAGATCGAAGTGGGTAAGAGGGAGTAGATCTTGTGACTAGGTCAGAGATGTAATAAGGTGCTCCCTATTACCTCCAGAATTCTATTCAAGCTAGTGCAGGGATTTGCAGTCTCATAGAGGCATTTCGGACAGACTATAGAGGGAATAGACAGCTAAGGGGAAGGCCAAATAGTAGGAGGTTGCAGTAGGCATAAAATAATGAGATTTTTGTAACGTCCTGAGGGATTAGCACTGTTCTTATTGGGGTAATGTAAGTATGCGCCTATGTACAATGTAGCTTACAAAGCCTTCTACATTGTACATAGGCGCATATTTACATTACACGATTAGCAGCAGCGATAATCCCGTCGCCATGGTAAACGACGTCATGAAGGGAAGCCGGCTTATTACTTCTTTGTGATTGGTTCAAGTCGCTTTCAACAGTAGTCGTTATCTGTGATCGTCGGTAAGGAGCCCTTCGGAATCATCATGTTGTGGCAAGTGTTGTCGGGGTACTCAGCATCGATATTCCGTACCCCACCCCAATATACTACCAAAACAATAGTCCTATAAAATCTGATAAAATTCACTTTGGTAGACCATGAAGAAAGAACATGCAGTATAATTGTGTTTGATCAAGTGCTAATGCATTCAGTCACTAAGAGGTTAAACAATATATTAATTTATTCTGTAAACATATAATGTGCAGATTAGAAAACCGGTGAAATTAGATCATATTCTAAGTGCCCCTCTGTAACAGCTCAAAAGCCTTTCCCTATCGTTGACCTGTACACCACTGTTTGTTGCAGACAACTATACCTTAATGAGCAGAGCTACCTGAAATGGATCAAAGCTTGACCGTGCTGGTCAGTCCCTCAAAATCAGGACAGTTGGCAGACTTAAACTCTGTTGATGCTTTGAGTGAACCCTGTAATGCTGGGGCCCTGTTTAGAAAAGGGATAAGTACTATTCACCTCCTGGAAAGCTAAGCAATGAGTGAACACTCTAGCCACCCCCCTGTGACTTGCTAACAGTGGCCTCCGAGGTGAGGGATAGAGGAGGCAGCCAACAGGGAGTGGGGGAAGACGACCATTCCTCAGCCTTGGGATTGACTGCTTTTGTCCAAACAGGGAGCCGAGTCAGTCAAGGAGTTGGGGGCTGGTTTGCACTAGGCAGCAGGAAATAGAATAGGGTGGCAGGTCCCTGAGGAGCCACCAGGATGCCCCCCATAACCTAGGGCCACCTCACACCCAGGAAAAAGAAGCTATGAGACCCATCAGAGCTACAAACATCCCAGGAAAAAAAACTCTTCATGAGTTCTATGGTCAATCTGCCCCTGCATATTGGCAATTATTTCCTTACTGGATCATACCACATTGCCAAAACTGAGCTCATCATCTTCCCTCCTTCTAGAGCTTCATCCCATCTTAATCTCTCCATCACTGTCAACACCACCACCATCTCCTCTGTTCCCCAACTCTTCTGCCTGGGGTCACCCTTGACTCCTCCCTCTCTTTTACCCCCCACAGTCAATCTCTCGCCCTATCCTGTCGCTTCCAACTCTAACATTTCCCGCATCCGGCCCTTCCTATCCCAGGATGCCACCAAAACCATCATCTATGCTCTCATCATTTCCTGTATTGACTACTGTAACCTTCTTCTCACTGGCCTCCCTACTACCTCACCACACTCGGGTCTATACTGAATGCGGCTGTGAGGCTCATCTTCCTCTCCCGCAGCTCCTCTTGAGCCTTGCCCTTCAATGGCTCCTCTTCCCCTACAGAGTCCTTTTCAATCTCCTCACACTCACCTACAAGACCCTCTCCCACTCCAGTGCCCCTTACATTTCTAACCTCCTCTCCATTCACACTCCAACCCGTTCCCTGCGGTTGGCCAATGACCGTCACATCTCCTACAACCTGATCACCTCATCCCACTCCAGAATCCAAGAATTCTCCCGGGTTGCCCCTCTCCATTGGAATGACCTCCCATGCTCCAGTCAACTGTCCCTAATTTGTGCTCCTTGCGGGCACTCAAAACTCATATTTTCCTCAAAGCCTATCAGCCATCCACCTAATCTTCTAGCCATACTTGAATACCTTACCCTCTCTCCCCCCCCCCCCCCCTCTCTTGCACTTGATCCCCTCCTCTGACTCCCTTTGTGCCTCCTAGGATGTAAGCTCTTATGAGCAGAGCCCTTTACCCTCTTGTTCCTCTACCTATTCTTCTGCTCCAGCTTCACTATGTAGACTATGTTTGGAGTGTTTGAAGTCCTGATAGTATTTGTTTAATGTTCGATACTGTTTTCTATCCTGTATGGTCTTATGTCGGTCTCTGTACGGCACTGCGGAAATTTTGCAGCGCCCTATGAATAAAGGCTAATAATAATAATAATAATAATACCATCTTACTTACACCACTAACTTTAATTTAAAACATTAATGTTGGGGAACATAGCACCAAAGTAACATTGTACCTCTAACTTATTTCAGATAATCTCGCTGGCAAAACAAAATCCACACAGGTTTCCAATGATCCCGAGATCTGGATATGTAGAAAGGCAACACAGGCTCCAACCTATGGAAGCAGCATTGCATAGTCAGCAAGATGTCCCAACTAAAGCAATGAACATTTATACCTCATTCATACTGCGCCAAAAACCCGGGTGTTTGCCGGGGCAAGTCCAGACGATCCGGGTCGAGGCGCAGTATGAATGGTGTCGGGTCTAATTCCTGGGTCCGACCCCGGTCGCCTGCACTATGAATGGTGAGACCTGGGTTTTTCAACCTGGGTCTCACCAAACACAATTATATATTAAAAGTTGAAATAAAAATACAAACGCATCACAAGAGGAGCCAATCAGAGCTCCTCTTGTAATGTTGCCATGGAGACCCAGGCAGACCAGTGTTCGGTATGAACAGGGTCTACCCGGGAATTTCTCTCCGTGGGAGCCTCTGTCCCCCGGGAATATCCCGGGTTCATATACCCAGGATATTGCCGGGGCAGCAGTATGAAAGCGGTATTATAAGCTGCAGAACGAGGGCGTGAGCAGGAGGACCAATTGCCACAGCAATTAAATATTCTCTGTAAAGAGCTGCATAATATATAGGTGCTATATAAACAGAGCTTACTAAAACAAATAAATGTAATTGTGACCTCTCCAATCTGGGGTTTTTAGGCTAACCCAAGGAGCCTCCTCTACCTACATAGGGGGTAATGTAGCTTTACGTTCCCCCTTGGCGGTTCCTAATTCAATATCTTATTTCAAGTATGTCTATCTTAAAAATAAAGATTATGTTTTTTTTCCCCAATGAGTAAAGTTTCCCTTCCTTGCATTTAGTTATTGTGACTTATCCGTTTAACAGTAAAGACCGAAGAGCGACAGAATACTGCAATCTGTTTATATATGAAAACGTGAGCTCATTTATGGATCTAAGCTATTTTTATGACATTAGTTACTATCGGAAAGATAAACTTCATCATAAACATAATGAACTAGGTATGCCCTATATACTCAGGACTTCACAATCATTAAAGATGATGTAAGAAGAGATAACAGAAATAAAGGAAGAAGGAAACAAAAATTCACTGTTCCGTGCCTGTTCACCAATAAATGACCCATTAGCTGTTACAAGGGTGACCAGATAGACAGGAACTAATATGCAGTAATATAGTTCTCCTAGAGGACTACTAAACACAACGGGGGGAATTCAATTGAACGCAAGTTTTTTTTTCCCTGCAGCGTTAAAAAAATAAATAAAAATAAATAAATCACACGCGGGTTTTTAACTGCTATAGCGACCGTTTTTAGTTAACGCAGTGGGAAAACTCGTACAATTCAATTGAAAGAGGGAACGCTGCCCCCGCGCGTTAATCATTGTGTTTGCGAGTTTTTAGGGGAGTTTTAATGTGGTCATAACACAAAAAAAAAGGATTGCCATACACATGCATACACATATTAGATTGCATTACACATTGATAATATCTACATTACAGTACTTTCTTTAGCATATTTTTTTTAATTTAACTATTGTTTTACTATAGAATCATCTATACCATGTCAAAGCACATTAGTACATACATATTTGTACCAAAAACATACATAAATATATTTAATTAGTTAATTTTTTTTTTATTTATTTTATGTTTATTTTTTTTTCATTATTTTTTTCAGAAGAAAATCAACTTTTACATGTTAGGCATTACTGATAAACATAGTTCATCTTTTTTTTTTTTTTCATCATTACATGATTTCAAATACTTTTCTTAGGTTTTTTTATTTTTATCACACCCCAATGAGGCACGAGATAAAACAGCATATTCGCCTGTTTAACGCGCCGCGTTAAAAAACAGTTGAATTGCTTTGAACGCGGCTGCCTCTCGCACACCCTGTACTTTCAATAGACCTTCTACTGGAGCGCGAGAGGACCGTTTCATGACAAAAAAAAACGTAGCGTTAAAAATGGAATTGAATCGCGGGTAAAGTTAACCCGCTCGAAAATCTTGCGGTCAATTGAATACCCCTGTAAGTATCCGTATATATAAAAAAAAAAAAAAAAAAAAAAAGAGTTAAAAGTAAAACGAAATACAACTTATAAAAAAATTGAAATCAAAAAATGTATTTTACCATTCATTCATATCATCGCTATAATAATTAGCACAAAGTATTGAACAAATTAATTCTTCTTGTTAACCATATTGAAAATAGTAAAAACTATATTAAAAAAAATAATCAAGACTGCTTCTAATTAATCTAAAATGCACAAATATACACAGGCATGTGCGAGGGGATTGGATCCGTGTACAAATGAAGACATTTAACAGTGCAATGACTACACAGCTGTACAACGTAACACCCAGATGAGATTTGCCCGTTCCTCCCCTGGAATACCAGACGGAACCCTTTAAAATATAAAGTTGCTGATAAGACCAGTAAGCCCAGCACTTAAATGATATTCCGTTGCGTAACACCAGTTACTGAAAAGAACAGCCTAGAACTTGTGATAAGAGTAGCAAGGCAGACTTGTGAAGTAGAAGAGAAAGGTCAGAGAAATAACATGCTAACAGCAAGAATATCAACCACACTGTCTATTACCAGAAAGCAATGCCTTACTTGTCTATGAGAAAACTTAAAAGCAAAAGGACAAAAGGCTACAGTAAAGTATCCGGGAAGCCGTGTATTAAAGGGAACAGTAGCAACTAGATATTGGGCTAAACAAACCACTATTGCAAACAAGACAATGGCAATTTTTCCCCCACAATGTAATCTTATGAGAGTAATAACAATTAGCACGGGCTGTGTGGTTTTGCTCAATTCTTTTGTCCAGTTTAAAAAACATTTAGCTGCAGGTTGTGTTAGTTTTTTGGGCGTTTATAACATTTGGGATGGATCGAAAAATGCCTTATATGTATTTCAATCCACGTTAACGCGTGGTTTACATGAAAAACAAACAAACAAAAGATGGATTAATAACAAAGGGCCTGATTCATTAGGGATCATACTAATTTGCACCCCTTCCATTTTAACATGGTTTTGTCCAGGAGACTGAGAAAAGAAGTCTCTTAAGTTAAGATGCTTAATGAATCAGGCCCAAAAAGCCTAAAAAAAAAAATATTAAAAATGATATATTTTTTCAAATATATAATAAACAGATCCTAAATATATGCATTTTTCTGATAAAAAAAAAAACACACAAACACCTGAGCTCACATACACTTACTGAACGGACATATGCAAGAGAAAAACAAAATAATTACAACTAATGCCGAAAAAAGGAAAAGAAAAAAAAACAAAAAACTTTTAAATGTCACTAACAATTTAAAACAAATATATTTATATAATGTTAGACAGTTTGAAACAATTAAAAAGGTCTTTCTGACACTGCTGCTGTACACAGATCTCAACAGCAACTATAGACCAAGTATTACAAATTACTATACAATAATATCATTTTTCAACTTCTCTTTCAGATATAAAGCGATGTCCATCAAAGTAACAATAAAACTCTTCACCATTGTGTAAAGTAGAAAAGCTTTAGTGTAATATAACATAACACTATATGCAATCTGATACAAAGTAACATTGTGAAGTATTTAAAGCTTTGACAAAGAAGCAGAATTTGCAGTTTTGCTGCAGGAGAAGGGAACAGTCACCTGCTGTCTTTCATCCTGTTCTTGAGGTCTCTTCCTGAGAATCAGATGCAGAATTAGGATGATCCCTCTGTCTGACAAACAGGCCTCTCTGTACCGACTCTATTCAAACACAGCACTCAACATGTCTGTGGGTGCAACTGATGACAGAAGAGTGATTTGAGATGGACTGACACTCCTCTCCCCCTCCCCTCAGCTCAGTTCCTCCCTTCCATGTTCACAAGGGCTGCCTCTATGCCATGTGGCAGACTGCCTGGACATTAGCTGGCACTAGAAGAACGTCTGGCCGACTGCTCAGCCAAATCACAATGGACGGGGAGGGGTCTACACGCGGACAGGGGACCCTGCATTCCACACACCTGGTGCAGCATGCCATTAACAAAACAGGTTTCACCACCCTCCAGGAAAGCCCATACTAAAAGGAGGGGTGCAGCCTGTATCAGATATTTGGAAGTCACCTCTGTCACATGACTGAGATTGTACCACTACCATCTTTCCATGCCTGTGAGGGTAACCCCGAAAAATGCTACTAT